>NC_057797.1:564365550-564370832 GCF_018294505.1 Triticum aestivum | reverse complement strand
ACCAGGCGTCGTTCAAGAAAGTTTCGCCTTACCGGGAAGCAAACAACAGAAAAGCTAAGTTGCCAAAGTTTGAACAATCAGATTTTTAAAATTTTTAAGTTATCTCCCTTGAACGACCGCACTTTGTATGGAAAACCTGTGCACCGAGGAACCAACTCGTAGCTAGTTGCGCCCTTACTTTGTTTCGAGTCCGCTCAACAATTTAAGCGAGCTGCGACTAGTTGCGACAAGGTTTCTTGTCGGTAGCAGCACCGCCAGCAGGCTGCTGACGTCCCGCACTCAGCGCTCGCGGCTAAGGTGCCTGCACCGGCAAGTTCCCTAAAAGCGTAGGGCAAAAACATACAAAGAGAGGAATCAAGTAAAGGGAATAACATTGCAATCATTACCCGGAATAGAGTTATAATACAAGGTAGCTTGTCGCGGCTCTAACAGATTGTTCTCATAACATGACCAGCAGCGACAAGAAAAGAAGAAAACGGGCGGCCTAGTCTATGCGATCGCCCTCAATCCTCTTGATCCCGCTCACCTTGTCCACAATGGGTGCGACAAGGGTCTTGAGCGCCTCCAGATCAGCATCAGGCGGCAGGGTCTTGAGGACGTTGGTGAGGTTGAGGCCCGGGTTGCGGAAGGCCACCTTCACCAACACCCTTTGAAGAGCTCCCGCGCAGATCTTGCACGACTCGTCGGCCAGCTGCTTTGGGATCTTCTCCCGGAGCCGCTGGAGGGCCGTCGCCACGCCTTTGAAGAACAAGGTGAGCTTGGCGCTGGGTTGGAGGTTCTCATCAGAGGGATACCCGAGATCCCCCACCCCCAGCTGCGCCAGCTCCCTGTCAATATCTGCGGCAGCACTCACAAGACTCTCCGTCCAGTGCTCCACATTCTCCCTAAAAGCATTCTGGGCGGCGGCAGCACTCGCCAGCAGCGCCTTGTCAGCCTTGATCTCCTCCTTCAAGGCCACCTCCTGCTCCCTGGCGCCGTCCAGCGTCTTGGTCAAAGTGGTCAGCTTCAACTCAAGATCTGCGTTGGAGTCCTTGGCGGCGCTGAGCTCCTTGCCCTTCTCGGCGAGACAAGCCTGCAGCTCTGGATGGTTGTAGGCGTCCTTCATCCGCTCACGCTTGAGCGCGGCAAGCTCCTCACCGCTCGCCTTGAGATCGGCCTCCAGCTGCGCCACCTTCGTCTCCAGCTCCTTCTTGGCAGCCTCGGCGGCTGTGGCAGCATCCTCCGCTTGCTTGAGGGCTCCGCCGAATGTTCGCTCGTGCACAGCAAGCTCCTCCTCGTGGGTGTCAAGGTTGACCTTCTGCTGCACTAGCTCGCCCTCCTGCGCAGATAGCTTTTCAGCGGCAAGCCGCCGTTGCTCTTCGACTTCAGCCTTCTTGAGGAAGAAGGCCTTCTGCTCTTCGGCGAGTTGCTCCCGCTCCTCTGCCAGGGACCAGAGAGCTTCCTGGTTGAGGCCCCGGAGCTCCTCCACGCGCTTCTCGATGTCCGCTCCCGCCTTCGCGACAAGCGCCTCACGGGATTCCAGCTTGGCTTGCCGCGCGCGGTAGAGCGACAACAGCTTCCGCAGCAGCCGCTCCTCCTCAGGCTCGCCGCTGCTGCTGCTCGGCGCGTCAACTAGAGTCAGCCCAGCGGAGGCGAGCACCTCTCCATCAAAGCTCTCTCCCTCGACCGGCGCCCTGGAGCTTGACGCCCAGGGGAGGTTGATGAAGACGCCATCGCCGGCCTTCAAGTAGACACCTGGCTGGGGCTCTTCGGAGCCTGGCGCTGTGGCAGCGACGGATGAGTCGGCGGTCGGCGTAGCGCCTGGCGCTCCTGCGGCCTCAGGGCCGTCAGTGCGATCGCCAGACCCCTCGCCAGCTGCTGCGGCGGCAGCTTTGGCGGCCTCGTCGCCGGCGGGATCATCAGCGCCGGCTGCTTCTTCAGTGGCAGCGGCGTCGTCGGCAGCAACCTCGGTCTCCATTGGCTCCGCAGCAGATGGGTTTGATGGCCGGAAAAGTGAGAAAAGTCAAGCAAATATCCAAAAAGAAGAAGATCAAAAGAAGAAGAACCCAAGGGAAGTTTTGAAGCGAGAGGATTACCTGTACCGGGTTCTACAGTCGTGGTCTCCGCCGCTGGAGGGCCGCTGGTGCTGTCCCTTGCCGGAGAACTCTCCCTTGCCGGAGACTTCTTCCTTGCCGGAGAACTCTCCCTTGCCGGAGGACTCTCCCTTGGCATTTCGGGGGCGGCCTCCGGGCACTCTTGGTGGGGCTGCTCTGCTCCTACACAAACCAACAGTCAGATGTCAGCAAAGAAAGAGTATCCATGCGCACCTAACAGCGGAAAGTGAACCATATACTTACGCTGGGGGCTGCTCTAGAGAACAGTTGCCGGGTCCGGCAAGGTTGTCTCGGACGCACCCCCTGCTGTCGCTGTGGGTTCGTCCTCGATGATAATCACCGGGACCTTGGCCCTCTTCGCTGCTCTCTGGGCCAGAGTCCTACAAAGGAATAAGTCCAGAGTAAAGCAAATGAGATACAAGACAAAATAGTAAGAATTGAAGAACTACAAGTACAACAAGAGAATCTTACTCTTCTTCTTCCTCGTCGGAGCTGAACGCGGAGAAGTCGAAGTCCGGCTCACGTCCGGTGCGAGGAGGTGGAGGAATAGTTTCCCTTGGCCGCTTGACGGGAACAGTGGCGGTGGTCTGAGACGACCCCGCTCTGGCTGCCGCCACGGCGTGAGAAGCGGCAGGAGCAGAAGCGGTGGTCCGGGTGGACCCCGCTCCAGTTACCGCAGCAGCGTGAGGTGCTCCCGCGGCAACAGTGCTTGCCGCGGTGGAGCGTGTCGCGCGGCGCGGCGGCTGTTGACTCGCCCGCCGCTCCGCTACGTCCCCGGCCTTGCGGAGACGCCTTCTTGGTGGGGATGGAGGATCTGCTTGCGGCGAGCTTCCTGAAGATGAGGAGGAAGAGGAGTTGATCTCCAGCGAGCCGCTCGTATCCTCGGAGGGCTCGTTCGACTCGACGCCATGCCCGGCAAGTTCTTTCTCGCCGACGGGCTCCTCTCGCTCGGCACGACTTGCCGCCTCTGCTGCATCTGCCTCCTCCATGGTGAATCCAAATTCGCCCGCGGCTGCGGCTGCCGCCGCCTCTTCCAGCCTAGTGGCGATGCATGTCATCTCCGCATCAGTGGTGTCGTGGGTGAGGCTATCCTTTTCGTCGGAGCGGACCGGCACTTCTACCAAGCCGTCAAAAAACTCCTGCACGACGTTGTCTGCAGGCTCTTGCCATGTTGGGACAATTCCATGCGAATCGCACAGCGGCATCATTGCATGGATGTGGTCAAGCGCGGAGTTGTTGCACAGCGGAACGACACCCTGCGGCAACCTGAACACTTCGGGATGTTGAGGGTCGTACTTGAACAGCTCCTGGAGCATCACGTTAAGCTCCAGAACAGTGAAGTTGAAGTTGAGGCCCGGATGCAGCCTCATGATATCCGCCTCATTCTTGAATTCCTAGGCAGGTTTCCCCCGTTCCTACAGGGGGGCGATGCGGCAACGAAGAAAATATGCGCCAACAGCGCCTATAGTGAGCCCGGCAAGCCTGAGGCGTAGGATCCGGGTGACGGCAATCTTCAGCCTATCGTCCTCCGGGGCCACGTCACTCCAATCACTGCCGCGTGCTACTGGGCTTGGCGCCGGGCGGTAAACGGCTGTGGGTTCTCCTCGTCAATCCAGCACCAGTCTGCTCTCCATTCCTCCCACTTGCCGCGGAACTCTCCCTCCAGATAAGTGTCCTTCTTGCCGGCCCTTGAGATCTAGGCGATTCCGCCGGATAAAGGCTCTCCTCTCTATACTCGGGGCATAAAGAAGTGGCGAAAAAGGGCTACATTGGGATGGACTCCGACAAAGTTTTCGCAGAGATGTGCGAAAACTGCCATGGTCAGAACGGCATTAGGGGTGAAGTCAAGGAGGTGGAACCCGTAGGTGTTCATAATATCGCAGAAAAACTCAGAGAAAGGCGGGCAGAGCCCGCAGTAGAAGAACAAGGTGAAGAAAGGATATCCATTTGGAGCCGTTTTCCAAGCGGCGGCTGGAAGTACCTTCGTGCGCGGATGCGCTCGCGTCTCCGTCGACCAGAAGAGGTAATAATTTTCCCTCAGCTCCCTCGCGGCGAGCTTGGGGGGGAAGATTGCCCGCTCCTTTCGCAGCGCCGCAAGCCACTGCGCCTCGGTTGACTTCACGACCTTCCCCTTGTCGGCTCTCGGAGCCATGTCGGAAGTGGTGGAGGAGGTCGACAGCGTTGTTGGTGCTGGTGGCGATGGGAGGCGGGGCGCTGCTATCTTTCAGCTTTGGAAAGACGAGGGGGCGGCGGAGATTTCCGAGATTGGAGTAGCAACCGGCGAATGGGCGAACTACCCCTGTTTCCCCCGCTTATAAAGAGGGAGGGGGCGGACGTTCCGCCTTTCCGAATAAATAAACCACCCACAATCTCTCCCACGACGCCGCATTCAACGCGTGCTGTTCGGGGAGGGCGCGGTGGATACGGGGAGAGATACAGCGTAACCCAGGCCACGCGTGCCCGTGCCCTGTCGTGGGCCTGGCCCAACAGCGCTCGACACCGTGAATGGCCCAGGCCCGGGGGCTCCTGTCGGTGTACTAGAGTAGGGGTACCCTAGTATCCCGAACTTGTGCACGGGCTGTCGCAGCATCCCGCGGCAAGGCTTGCCGGGCGACCGCCAAGGTCCTCTGTGGTTCCTTTGGAGCCATTCAAGGACAAAGTATCCAAGCCAAGGAGACAAGACCCTGACAAGAGGAGCTTGCCGGGAAGGCCAACCAAGGCATGACAAAGTATCCAAGCCAAGGAGACAAGACCCCGGCAAGAGGAGCTTGCCGGGAAGGCCAACCAAGGCATCTCAAGGAACTTGCCGCGACGCGCCACGCGTCCCGACAAGGCCCGGTGAGCGACAAGCTCCCGGACGCGACAAGACAACGACCGCGGCAAGGCGCTTGCCGCGGCAAGCCACCACTCTGTGCCCGCGCTCTAGCACATCCACCAACGTGTCGCTCTGGGACCCTTCCAGGCGTACATGGCGGGAGGCTGTGCAGCCAGCGGCGCGCGGTGGCAAGCGGCACTGACAAGATTGCCATCGTGGCGAGCGGTGGCGTCCCTGACGGTCCCTTTTGCACTATTTAGGCGACGCAGACGGGCATTTAATGCCCTTGTCCCCTGCCATCAGGGTTAGGTATGATACACTGTAGCAGGTAGCTGTACCAACCGCTACACCTTTCCATTTTTACCCTTGTCTAT
>NC_057797.1:564355849-564365273 GCF_018294505.1 Triticum aestivum | reverse complement strand
CGGTCTCGTTAGCTGCTGGGGTGTACTGTAGCACTCCGCGCTCCCGAGCAAGAACTCAATACAAACCACAAAGCAGGAGTAGGGTTTTACGCATCCGTGCGGCCCAAACCTGGGTAAACTGCTCGTGTGCTTCGCCTCGATCCGCTCTTCGTGCGACCCTCGCCCCCGCCGAACCGAAAGGGACTCGGTCCGCCGGTCCCATAGGTGTTCGTGGATTAGTCCCCCGACATCCATCAACTCCAACGGCATCACTGAGTATAGAACCACGACCTAAAACTCCTTAATCATCGTCTGAAAAGTCTGCAACATTAACGTTGCAGCTCGAAAACGGGTCAACACATGGAATATGCTGGCAATGTAACACATAGAGAATAATGGAATGAAAGAACTATACTATATGCGTATTTGGCTGGTCTAACATCCCAAATTTTCAATTTGGAATGTTATACATTAGATCATCATGCATGTCATATTTTCTTGCATTTTGCCCGATCCTAGAAATTTCACGCAACTCAAGGACCCTCAAAGAGAGTTGGAGATTTTGTTATTTTCATATTTGAGTTTTCTCAAATTTTGAAAAGAGGATCATTTGATTTATATATTTCATCTTCAATTATTTTTCCAATATCAAAAAAATAAGAGAGGGAATAATATGACTTTCCCAAAATTGAGGAAAATGAAGATTTAATAAATAGATCAAATTTTGGTTTTGCCGGAGTTTTGTTTGTTTTCTTTGGATAGGGAAAAATGCGTGTTTTCAAAAAATTGCATTTTAGGTCCGGAGTAAAGTTCATTTTGTTCGACTCATTTTTAGGAGTCGGGGAAAATTTACTTTAGAATTTTTGGAGCCCGTTTAGATTTTCTTTTCTGTGTTTTTCTGCGCGCGAAACCGTTTAAAAAAAATTCAGCAGGCCAGCCGGGCCAAGGCCCAGGCCAGCCACCGCCTCCCCAGCGCAGGCAGCCAGCCGCACCAGGCCATCACGCGCGCCAGGCGCCAGAGGCTGGAGCCGCCGCCGCCCCTTTTGATTCCTAGTAGGACTTTAGTCCCACTCCGTTTCCTCTTTTTCTTTCCTTTTCCTACTCTATTTCTTGTCCCCTACCCCAAGAAACCCCCTCCCCTCACCAATATAAATACCCCTCTACCCCCCCTCTCCTCACATCAATCCCAAGCCCCTCTCCTCCTAATCCGCGGCAGTGCGCAACCCCGCCGCCGCCCTTAGTCGCCGCCGCCGCCCTTAGCCGCCGCCGCCGCCCTAAGCCGGCGTCGCCGCCCTTAGCCGCCGCCGCCCGGAGCCCGCCTCCCGAGGTAGCCGCGCCTCTCTTTTTCTTCCTCGGTCCGGTTTTTCCTAAAAGAACCGTTCCGTTTTCTCTCCGATTCTTTTCTTTTTCTTCCGGTTTTTGTTTCGGTTTTCTTCCGAAACCCTAGATTGGTTTTCCGTTTCTTTTTCGGTTTCTTTTCCGAAAACCCTAGATCAGTTTTCGTTCTTCTTTCGGACCGTTTGTCTCAATGAACGTGATCACCGATTCTTTCCCGGTTAACGACGTCCATTTGTTTAACCGCTCTTCGTTTTCTTTTCGTCGGATTTATTCCGCGATCGTGATCTTAGATCCGATCTTCGTTCTAGTCTTTCTTCTCGCTCGCTTATCGGAATCAGGTGATTCAAGCACCTGGAGTTTCGTCTCGAAACCCCCGTTCTGTCTAATCAACTTAAACAAGTTTTTGCCCCGGTAAAATTTGATCTAGATTTAACTTGCTAGAACCGAGTTGTTTTCTTCCGCCATTTGTTTTTCCGTTTCTTTGTTCGGTTCGTTCTTTCTTTGCGACCGGAGTTCTTAAGTTGAACTTCTGGTTCGATCTCTTGTTCGAGTTTTACCTGTGCATTAGATGAGTACTTATTGTGTGCTTGTTGTTTATCTGTGATAGATCACCCGGATTGCGCCGCTTGTTACTTTGAAACCCTAGGTCTCGCGGATCATCAGCAAGGCAAGTAACACTTTGATCATACCTTTTCTACATCCCATGTTTTATTGCATTAGATCAATCCTCACACATTGCATGATTAGGATCTAATTAAATTGTGGGATGGGAAGTAGATGAGGTAGTACCTATCACCTGTATTATTATGGAACCTTTGGGAGTTACTTCTACGTTTGCTTATTATGCCATGCTATGCTAGTAGACGTGGATTGGGTCAGTGATATCCATGACAGATGTGAGTTGATAATTTTAATGGTTTATCTAAGGTGGCAACTTAAACACACATCTGGGTGGATTGAGGCACCTGATGTCTATCAGGACTTGCCTGTTTTTTTTGGGACCGCCACCCAGGCTCAAAGGGATCATAAGATCTTTCATGCTAGAAACTTCCGTGTGCAGCCACAAGCCATTATGGGCTCTAGCATAGTTGACTAAGTTGTGCGAACTCTTACGGGTAGACTAGCAGATGTAGGGGAAAGTAGGTGTACCGGTCTACCCACATGTAAGGTGCTAGTGCTTCTGAAAGACTGTGTCTCGGTCATCCGTTTCTCAAACACCGTGTAGTGCGAGAAACCAAACGGAGGCGATCGAGTCTTGTGGGGAAAAGTGCGCAAACCTCTGCAGAGTGTACAAACTAATCATGATTAGCCGTGTCCCCGGTTATGGACAACTTGAGTATCTAGTACTTGAATATCATGTGAATCTCATCATGTTACTTCTAATTAATGTTGTTGGGTTTTAATTGTTCACTTAATTGGGATCGGAATGCTGTCAACCATTCTCGATGTTTAACAACTACCTTGATAGTTAAATAAATTTATTCCTTTGCAGTAGGGAAAAATTGGCTTTATGCAAAACTATAACCATAGAGCTTTCCACCAGCCATATATGCATATAGTATAGCTGTTTCATTCCATTACTCTCTATGTGTTACATTGCCAGCATATTCCATGTGCTGACCCGTTTTCGGGCTGCAACTTTCATGTTGCAGACTTTTCAGACGACGAGTAAGGTGCTTTTAGGTCGTGGTTCTATACTCAGTGATGCCGTTGGAGTTAATGGACCCATTTATCTTCCAAGTCTTCCGCTGTTATCGACACTAGATGGCCTTAAGCCATATTTATTGTAATAAGTTCTCTTTGAGACAACGATGTAATAAGTGTGTGATTGCCACTCTGCTATAAATCCTTTGATGTACTGTGTGGTGTCAGCATTACTGATCCAGGGATGACACCTGAGCACAGAGCGCTAGATCCATTCGGGTCGGGTCGCTACAAAGATGGTATCAGAGCACACGCTGACTGTAGGACACGACCACTAAGTTAAAGCCATAGATTACCATTCTCTTCTCATTTTCTAACTCCTCATCTTTTCTACCCTTTTAGGATGACGAACGTGAAGATTAAGTACGCTCAACCGGATGAATGCACACCTTTTGGATTTCACCTGAAGGAAATCACCAAGTACGTGAACATTGGATTACCAAGCTTCACGGGAACCTTCAATGCCACTCTGCCTAAAGAGGAGCGCTAGAAGTTTCAAGCTCACGTTCCGGGAAGAACCTTCACGCCAATCACAAAGCCGATAGATAGTGTTTTCAATGCACCCACCTGGAGTCTGGGAAGGAGCTTGGCAGCCCACATCACCATAGGACGCATTGGAGAAGTTTACCAAGAAGACCTCAAGGACACTATCTACCAGATTTGTGGACGCCGAGATGAACAATGGGAGTTAGTCAGCACCAAGAAGGATAGATCCATTGCATCATTCATCTAGGAGTTAAACCAGAACATTCGACGCCACGAGAACCAGATGCGCAATGATATGATAGAGTTGAAGAATGCGAAGGCAAGGATCATCGAGTTAGAAGGAGAACTGAAGTCTACACGCAAGGACTACATGGACGAGATCGTAGCTCTAGTGAGACACAATGGCGATCTTAAGCAGGAGATTGAAGAACTCAAGAGGAAGTTAGCATCCAAAGAGGAAGACGAGTACGTCGCATGTCCGGACAACTACATCATCATCGACGACACCGATTCGGATCCAAGTGAACCCGACTTTGAAGACGAAGCTGGAGCAGATATCATGGAGTCTTGCACCAGTTCAAATTTCTAGATGACCACCAGATAGTACTAGTATTCCCCCATGTAAATATTATAGTCGAGCACTTTTGCGATAGTTTTTAGACCGATTGTAAGCCCTTGTTTGATTGATTGAAGTGAAATTGTGTGCTTTTGCCTCATGTGCATTGGGGTAGTGTTTTCCCTTTAGACCTCACTCTATTCTTAATTCTCGTCTTTTCTAAAACCCTCAGATGCCTCCAAAACATGACACTGGATTTCCACTGGAGCTCACTCAGTTGATCCAGCAACAGAATCAACTGATGCAGATGTTAGTCCAGAACCAGCAGAACAACAACAACAACCCACCACCACCACCACCTGTTGACCACCTAGCCCGTTTCCTTAGGCTGAATCCGCCGGTGTTTTCCAGTAGCACCGAGCCGATAGTAGCAGACGATTGGCTCCGCAAGGTAGGAAGGGAGTTGACCACTGCAGGATGCACGGATGGTGAGAAAGTAAAGTTTGCCGCTCACCAGCTTGACGGACCTGCGGCAGCATGGTGGGAGAATTTCACAGCCACTTACCCAATTGACACTGTCACATGGGATCAGTTTCAGAAAGCTTTCCGCACTGCCCATGTTTCAGCAGGAGCAATGGCCATGAAGAAGTGTGAGTTTCGCAACTTACGCCAAGGAGGAAGGACAGTTGGCCAGTACGTTGACGACTTCAGCAAGTTAGCACGTTATTCCCCAGATGACGTTGCTACGGATGCAGCTAAGCAGGAGAAGTTTCTGGAAGGACTGAATGATGAACTAAGCATGCAGTTGATGGTAGCGAGTTTTAACAACTACCAGGAGTTGGTAGATCGTGCCATCATGATTGAAGGAAAGCAACAGCAGATTGAAAACCGTAAGAGGAAGTATGGATAGGGGAAGTATAACTCTGGAGCCCAGCAGAAGCCCTGTTTTGCCCCTAAACTGGGATTTCAGTTTCAGCATACCCATGGAGGAGGTAGTTCGCACAACCATAATGGCCACAAGAATGGTAATGGGAATGGAGGAAGCAGCGGCCAGAACCGGACCACCCCATCGACCCCAACCAAGAGAGACCTGAGTCAAGTCACCTGTTTCAAGTGTTCCAAGACCGGACATTATGCCAATGAATGTCCTAAAGGCCAGAATGGAAATGGCAATGGAAGCTCTGGGAAGAAGCCAAACCCTTTCAATAGGGGACAGGTGAACCACATTAATGTGGAGGAGGTTGAAGATCAGCCCGATGCAGTAATTGGTAAGTTTTTGGTTAAGTCATTTACCGCACTCGTTCTTTTCGATACTGGTGCATCGCATTCATACATATCAAAGGGATTTGTGGAAAATTATAGCCTGCCCACTAGGATTCTTAAAACACCTATGCTAGTAAGCTCGCCAGGAGCAGAGTACATGGCCAGACAAGGATGTTTCCAAGTACCATTAAGTATAGGAAGGCATGTTTTCCCAACGGATTTAATTATTCTAGAATCCCAAGGTCTGGATGTGATTCTTGGTATGGATTGGCTGTCGATGTATGGAGGAAACATCGATTGCGCTAGTAAGACAATTTTGCTTACCACACCAGAAGGAAGAAGGATCAAGTATGTATCCCGACATGTGCCAAACAGGACACACATGAACTGCTTAACAGGAGTTGTGCAAGAGGATGTACCAGTGGTGAAGGATTTTCCTGATGTATTTCCTGAGGAATTACCAGGCATGCCACTGGATAGAGACATTGAGTTTTTGATTGAGTTATTGCCAGGTATAGGCCCAATATCGAAGCGACCGTACCGGATGCCAGCAAAGGATTTGGTGGAAATTAAGAATCAGATTAAGGAGTTATTGGATAAAGGTTACATTCGCCCAAGTTCTTCGCCTTGGGGATCACCCGTACTTCTAGTGGAAAAGAAGGATGGGTCATTAAGGATGGTTGTTGATTATCGAGGATTGAATGAAGTAACCGTCAAGAATAAGTACCCACTGCCAATGATTAATGATCTGTTTGATCGTTTGCAAGGAGCTAAAGTGTTTTCCAAGATCGATTTGCGATCAGGGTACCATCAATTGAAGATTCGAGAGCAGGACATACCTAAGACATCATTCACCATGAGATATGGACTGTATGAGTATACCGTTATGTCATTTGGATTGACTAACGCACCTGCCTATTTTATGAACCTGATGCACAAAGTGTTTATGGAGTTTTTGGATAAGTTCGTCGTAGTGTTCATTGATGACATCCTAGTTTATTCAAAGAATGAAGAGGAGCATAAGGAACATTTGCGTTTGGTTTTGGAGAAACTAAGGGAACATCAGCTATATGCCAAATTCAGCAAATGTGAGTTTTGGTTGAAGGAAGTTGGATTCCTCGGACACGTTATATCCGGAGAAGGTATAGCAGTTGACCCCACAAAGGTTGAGACCGTAACCGAATGGGAATCACCAACGACAGTTGGAGAGATCCGGAGTTTTCTTGGACTCGCAGGATACTATCGAAGATTTATTGAGAATTTCTCAAGGACTGCGAAGCCTATGACGGAATTGTTGAAGAAGGATACTAAGTTCAAATGGACTGAGGAGTGTGAGGCTAGTTTCCAGGAGTTGAAGAAACGTTTGGTTACCTCACCAGTATTGATATTGCCAGATCAGACCAAGGATTATGAGGTGTATTGCGACGCTTCACGTCAAGGACTTGGAGCAGTGCTTATGCAGGAAGGAAGAGTTGTTTCGTATGCTTCACGGCAACTGAAGCCTCATGAGTTGAATTACGCCACGCATGATTTGGAGTTAGCAGCCGTAGTGCACGCATTGAAGACATGGAGACATTTCCTCATTGGAAATCATTGTGAGGTGTACACGGATCACAAGAGTTTGAAGTACATTTTCACTCAGAAGGAGTTGAACCTCAGACAAAGGATATGGTTGGAGCTCATCAAGGATTATGACATGAGATTGCATTACCATCCCGGAAAAGCTAATGTAGTAGCTGATGCATTGAGCCGTAAGAGCCATGTCAATACTCTAATGATGGGGAAAATACCAAAGGAGTTAGCAGAAAACCTTCGTGAGCTATGTCTGGAAATAGTTCCGAGAGGCTATGTAGCAGCATCGGAGATTCAGTCAACATTGATGGATAAGATCAGAGAAGCTCAGAAATCTGACAAGGAGATTGCTTCTATAAAAGAGAAAATGAGCAAAGGAAAAGCAAAGGGATTTCGTGAGGATGAGCACGACACCCTATGGCTTGAAGACCGTGTTTATGTGCCAAATGACCCGGAGATCAGGAAGTTGATTTTGCAAGAGGCACATGATTCACCATATTCGATTCACCCAGGGAATACCAAGATGTATTTGGATTTGAAGGAAACATTCTGGTGGACCGGAATGAAGAAGGATATTGCAGCATATGTAGCAGTTTGTGACGTATGTCAGAGAGTAAAGGCAGAGCATCAGAAGCCAGCAGGATTGTTACAACCATTGCCGATACCCGAATGGAAGTGGGATAAGATAGGCATGGATTTTATCACAGGACTACCCAGGACGAAAGCAGGCTACGATTCGATATGGGTAGTAGTTGATCGTTTGATGAAGGTAGCACATTTTATTCCAGTTAAGACCACTTACACCAGTGCTAAGTTGGCAAAGATATACATGACTAGAATCATTTGTTTGCATGGAGTTTCGAGGAGTATCGTATCAGATAGAGGAACCCAATTTACCTTAAAGTTTTGGAATCAGTTGCATGAAACTTTGGGTACCAGACTAGAGTTCAGCACAACTTTTCATCCGCAGACAGATGGACAGACTGAGAGAGTCAATCAGATTCTGGAAGATATGCTGAGAGCTTGTGCACTAGATTATGGATCAAGTTGGGACGATAACTTGCCATATGCGGAGTTTTCTTATAACAACAGTTACCAAACCAGTTTGAAGATGGCACCTTTCGAAGCTTTATATGGAAGGAGGTGCAGGACACCGTTGTCATGGGACGAAGTTGGAGACCGTCAATTCTTTGGACCAGATTTGATTAAGGAGTTTGAACGGAAAGTTAAGTTGATTCGCGATAGGCTCAAGGTAGCCCAGTCCAGGCAGAAGAGCTACGCAGATTCTAAACGCAAGGAGACAGTTTACGAAACTGGAGACAGAGTTTATCTCCGAGTATCCCCACTTCGAGGAGTTAAGCGCTTTGGAGTTAAGGGAAAGTTAGCACCGCGTTTCGTTGGACCGTATAGGATCTTGCAACGTATGGGAGAAGTCGCTTATAAGTTGGAATTACCAGAGGGACTGTTAGGAGTTCATGATGTATTCCATGTTTCTCAGCTGAAGAAGTGTCACGCCGAGATGGCGGAGGTACCACTAAGAGATACCGTGCCACTCGAAGCGATTCAGTTGAAGGACGACTTAACGTATGAGGAGAAGCCAGTCAAGATTCTCGATTATGCCAGCAGAGTTACCCGCAGCAAGGTTATCAAGTTTTGCAAAGTTCAGTGGAACCACCACTCAGAGGATGAAGCCACCTGGGAAAGAGAAGAAGATTTGCTCAAGGACCACCCTCACCTATTTTCTAGCCAACCCGAATCTCGAGGGCGAGATTCATCTTAAGGGGGGTAGGTTTGTAACATCCCAAATTTTCAATTTGGAATGTTATACATTAGATCATCATGCATGTCATATTTTCTTGCATATTGCCCGATCCTAGAAATTTCACGCAACTCAAGGACCCTCGGAGAGAGTTGGAGATTTCGTTATTTTCATATTTGAGTTTTCTCAAATTTTGAAAAGAGGATCATTTGATTTATATATTTCATCTTCAATTATTTTTCCAATATCAAAAAATAAGAGAGTGAATAATATGACTTTCCCAAAATTGAGGAAAATGAAGATTTAATAAATAGATCAAATTTTGGTTTTGCCGGAGTTTTGTTTGTTTTCTTTGGATAGGGAAAATGCGTGTTTTCAAAAAATTGCATTTTAGGTCCGGAGTAAAGTTCATTTTGTTCGACTCATTTTTAGGAGTCGGGGAAAACTTACTTTAGAATTTTTGGAGCCCGTTTAGATTTTCTTTTCTGTGTTTTTCTGCGCGCGAAACCGTTTAAAAAAAATCCAGCAGGCCAGCCGGGCCAAGGCGGAGGCCAGCCACCGCCTCCCCAGCGCAGGCAGCCGGCCGCGCCAGGCCATCACGCGCGCCAGGCGCCAGAGGCAGGAGCCGCCGCCGCCCCTTTTAATTCCTAGTAGGACTTTAGTCCTACTCCGTTTCCTCTTTTTCTTTCCTTTTCCTACTCTATTTCTTGTCCCCTACCCCAAGAAACCCCCTCCCCTCACCAATATAAATACCCCTCTACCCCCCC
>NC_057797.1:564328642-564355475 GCF_018294505.1 Triticum aestivum | reverse complement strand
CCCGCCGCCGCCCTTAGTCGCCGCCGCCGCCGCCCTTAGCCGCCGCCGCCCGGAGCCCGCCTCCCGAGGTAGCCGCGCCTCTCTTTTTCTTCCTCGGTCCGGTTTTTCCTAAAAGAACCGTTCCGTTTTCTCTCCCATTCTTTTCTTTTTCTTCCGGTTTTTGTTTCGGTTTTCTTCCGAAACCCTAGATCGGTTTTCCATTTCTTTTTCGGTTTCTTTTCCAAAAACCCTAGATCGGTTTTCGTTCTTCTTTTGGACCGTTCGTCTCAACGAACGTGATCACCGATTCTTTCCCGGTTAACGACGTCCGTTCGTTTAACCGCTCTTCGTTTTCTTTTCGTCGGGTTTATTCCGCGATCGTGATCTCAGATCCGATCTTCGTTCTAGTCTTTCTTCTCGCTCGCTTATCGGAATCAGGTGATTCAAGCACCTGGAGTTTCGTCTCGAAACCGCCGTTCCGTCTAATCAACTTAAACAAGTTTTTGCCCCGGTAAAATTTGACCTAGATTTAACTTGCTAGAACTGAGTTGTTTTCTTCCGCCGTTTGTTTTTCCGTTTCTTTGTTCGGTTCGTTCTTTCTTTGCAACCGGAGTTCTTAAGTTGAACTTCTGGTTCGATCTCTTGTTCGAGTTTTACCTATGCATTAGATGAGTACTTATTGTGTGCTTGTTGTTTGTCTGCGATAGATCACCCGGATTGCGCCGCTTGTTACTTCGAAACCCTAGGTCTCGCGAATCATCAGCAAGGCAAGTAACACTTTGATCATACCTTTTCTACATCCCATGTTTTATTGCATTAGATCAATCCTCACACATTGCATGATTAGGATCTAATTAAATTGTGGGATGGGAAGTAGATGAGGTAGTACCTATCACCTGTATTATTATGAAACCTTTGGGAGTTACTTCTACGTTTGCTTATTATGCCATGCTATGCTAGTAGATGTGGATTGGGTGAGTGATATCCATGACAGATGTGAGTTGATAATTTTAATGGTTTATCTAAGGTGGCAACTTAAACACACATTTGGGTGGATTGAGGCACCTGATGTCTATCAGGACTTGCTTGTTTTTTTTCGGACCGCCACCCAGGCTCAAAGGGATCATAAGATCTTTCATGCTAGAAACTTCCTTGTGCAGCCACAAGCCATTATGGGCTCTGGCATAGTTGACTAAGTTGTGCGAACTCTTATGGGTAGACTAGCAGATGTAGGGGAAAGTAGGTGTACCGGTCTACCCACATGTAAGGTGCTAGTGCTTCTGAAAGACTGTGTCTCGGTCATCCATTTCTCAAACACCGTGTAGTGCGAGAAACCAAACGGAGGCGATCGAGTCTTGTGGGGAAAAGTGCGCAAACCTCTATAGAGTGTACAAACTAATCATGATTAGCCGTGTCCCCGGTTATGGACAACTTGAGTATCTAGTTGTCACATCCCTAGTTCTGGCCTGTCCTATGCTTGCTTCCATCTGTGCATCATGTTTAAATTTTTGAAACTTGAACTGAGGGAAATTGGAAGCCTCAAAACCCTAAATAAAAGAAGGGCAAAAACCCTAAAAATCTCATTCATTGTTCCAAAATGCTCTTCTTAAATGTTTGATAATTTTTGGCAAGGGTTCTGGTCCCAACCAAAATATTGAACATTTTAGGAGGATTTATTTTTGGGACTTTGAATTTAATTCATTAGCTATTTGAATTTGAATTATATTCATATAATTAGAATATAATTTCAAATACCCCTGAAATATTTTATGAGCTTTGGAAAAGTCCATCTAGCCAAATAAAAATATTCAGAGGAGCTTTTGGCATTGTTTGAATTATTTTTAAATTGAAAACAGTGGCAAAACGAAATTAAATAAAACAAAACAGAAGAAAAAAATAAAACAGAACAGAAGCCTACCTGGCGCTCACCTGGTAGCCAGCCGGCCCAGCTTCTGCGCGGCCCGTTACTGTGCAGCCCAGCTGCCAGTCATCTTCCTCCCCCTCGCCCCGAAGCAGCTGCGTGCTGGACGCACGCGCGTCGACGCCGACCACCTCCTGCTTCGCGCTGGAGGCCTCCCCTTCGAGCCTATCCATGCGTGGAGACGCCACGACACTTCCCTGATTCCCCCCCTCACTCTGGACCTCCTCCTCCTCTGCTCTCTCCCTCTCGCGATCGACCACGAGCACCCGAGAGCACCGACGAGCTCCACCGCGGCCAATGTCCACCCCTTGCCTTGCCGATGCTTCCAGAAGAACCGCCGCGCCTTCCTCTTTGTCTCCACCAATGCACGCGACACCGGGTGCCCTGAAGCCACACCATCACCGCCATCTTCATCGCCACGGCCAGCGATCGCCGCGGTCGATTCGCCGCCTCCGACGCCTCCCCGAGACCCCCGAGCTGCTCATCGACCTCGCTGTGAGCCTCCGTGCAGAACCCCTCTCTTTCCCCTCGCGTTTGCGAGCTCTAGGCCATAGCTCCGTCGCGGCCGAACTCCGGCCGCTGCTGACCTCGTCGCCGCCGTCGACTCTGGCCACCTCGCGGCCTCCCGCCCGTTCCTTTGGATGCGGAGGAGCAAGAGCTTCTCCCTAGTGCCCTCAGCGTGCCAAACCACCGCTCGTAGCGCCAAACCCGCCACCACCTGAACTCCGGCCGCCGCTCACGAGCTCGCCGTCGTCGGTACCGGCCATCACCGGCACGGCCACCACCACCGTTCGATGTGCACGAGTCCCAGCTCGCCGTAGAACCCAACCGCACCCTAAACTGTGCCCTGTAGCGCGAACCCGATGCGTTTCCGCCGTTCCGTTGGTCGCCGCCGGCGATACTCCGGCGACTGCCGACGTGGCACGCTTAATTAGTGTTAATGATCCATCTAATTAACCCCTAGAGCCACTGACAGTGGGACCCACATAATTAGGTTACCGGCTAACCAAAATAGTTAGATTAATTAATAAAATGTGTGGACCCACGCGTCAGCATTGACCCGCTGACGTGGCCGTTGACTTGGTCCCACCTGTCAGTGAGCTAGGCAGCCCTGTGTCACTGACCAGTGGACCCCACTGGTTAGGTTTGACCTGGGACGCCCAGTTGACTCTGCTGACGTCACAGTGACGTGGTGCTGACGCAATAAGTCATTTTCTGGATTTAATTTAATTCAGGAAATTGCAGAAAATACCCTAAACTTCTAAAATTCATAGAAATTCAACCGTAACTCCAAATTAAATAAATTATATATGAAAAATTATCAGAAAAATTCAAGGAATCCATCTGTACCATTTTCATGCATGTTAGAACAACTTATATCTGCTGTTTAGGACAAATCATATTAATGGCATTTAAATATCCACATATGGAGTTTGAGTTTGAATCTTGGATTCAAACCAACTTCATTTAATCTGGTTTTAGTTGCATTAGCACAAACCACAGCATATTGCCATGTCATTCATGCATCATATTGTGCATTGCATTTGATTGTGTTTTTCCTCAGTTGCCGGTGATTGCCCCCTTTCGATAGACGTGATACCGACGATGTGATCGATGACACCGATGAAGAGCTATATTATCTTTAGAAGTGCCAGGCAAGCAAAACCCCCTTGTTCATTCCGATAAAACCCCACTCTCTCGCTCCTGCTCTCTTTTACTGCATTAGGACAACAACGACATATTTGTTACTTGCTGTGGTAGCTGAACCCCTTTATCCTTTGCATGACCTGTCATTGCCACAGCAAATAGATGAAACCCACTAGCATGAGTAGGAGTTGTTTGAGCCCTGTTGTGCCTACTCATTCATGCTTGTTTGTCATGCCTGCTACTGCTTAGAGTTGAGTCAGGTCTGATTCATCGGGGATGAATCAGAGGTGTGTGAACATGTCCTACCATTGAGAGCTAAGTGTGTGAACACGATTTGGTAAAGGTAGCGGTGAGAGGCCATGTAGGAGTACATGGTGGGTTGTCTCATTGCAGCCGTCCTCAGGAACTGAGTTCTGTGTTTGTGATCCATGATCAGTTACTACCACACATTGGGCTCCGGGCGCTCCAAGCTCTCTCGACTTATTAATCAACATGATCTCTGTCCAGGAGTTGCAACTAGTTTCTGGTGTTTGTAGGTAGTGTTAGTAGTCTACCAAGTGGCACCCGGTACAGGTGGGCTTGGGACAGACTAGGCACAGTGGCACGGTGTACCAAGCGTACATCCACCCGTCGAGGTGGGCTTGGGAACCCTGCACACATCGTTTGGGGCCGTGAGCGACACCCCGGCCGGATCTCCTTGCGGATGGAACCCGAATAGGCGATAAACCTGGACTAGAGACTTGTTCGGTTAGTCAGGTCGTGGCCGACTCCCTCGCCCGGCTTCCGCTTGAAGGTTGCCGAGGTACATGACGTGTACAGGGCGATAAGTGGCGAAAGCGTGTGTGAAGAAGTACACCCCTGCAGGGTTATCATTATCTATTCGAATAGCCGGATTCCTCAGATATGGAAACTTGGACCCCTTGCATAGTTCATAGACAAGTGAAAGTGGATACTCTAAAATACGCAAGATAAGCATGAGTGCTATGGATGGCGTTCTCGTAGGGAGACGGGAGCGGATCCATAGTGGTGTATTGATATGGTGAATATGTGGACTCGTGTGCGCCACCTCAAAAGAGTTACTTGCAGTCGTAGTTCAGGATAGCCACCGAGTCAAAGCTGGCTTGCTGCAGTCAAACTCCACCATCACCTTTGTTGATAATGATGCATATGTAGATAGATCTGATGTAAGTCTTGCTGGGTACATTTGTACTCATGTTTGCCTATTTTATGTTTTGCAGAGAGACTTCAGTCTCACTAGTAGTTCCACGTGGACTTCGACGTTTAGCTTGTTACCTCAGCTACGATCTTGTGCCCTCGGCAGGATCTGGTAGATAGTCAGGCTTCTTAGCCTTTTTCATTTATAGATGTCTGTACTCAGACATGATAGCTTCCGCTTGTGCTTTGACTTGTATGCTCTGAGTGTTGGGTCATGAGACCCATGATTGTAATATCTCGCTCCTCGGAGCCTTTTGAATAAAAACTACTGTGTCGTAGAGTCATTTTGTGATGCCATGTTGTATTGCACATATCGAGCATATTGTGTGTATGTTATTGAAATGCTTGGTATGTGGGATCTGACTATCTAGTTGTTTATCTTTAGTAGCCTCTCTTACCGGGAAATGTCTCCTAGTGTTTCCACCGAGCCATGGTAGCTTGCTACTGCTCCGGAACACTTAGGCTGGCCGGCATGTGTCCTTCTTCGTTCCTGTGTCTGTCCCTTCGGGGAAATGTCACGCGGTGAATACCGGAGTCCTGTTAGCCCGCTACAGCCCGGTTCACCGGAGTCCTGCTAGCCCAGTGCTACAGCCTGGATTCACTCGCTGATGACCGACACGTTCGATGCTGGGTCATGGATGCCTGTCCCTGTAAGTTTGTGCCACTTTGGGTTTACGACTAGCCATGTCAGCCCGGGCTCCTTATCATATAGATGCTAGCGACACTGTCATATACGTGTGCCAAAAGGCGCAAACGGTCCCGGGTAAAGGTAAGGCGACACCCGTGGGAATATCGTGCGTGAGACCGCAAAGTGATATGAGGTGTTACATGCTAGATCGATGTGGCATTGAGTCGGGGTCCTGACAGCGCTGGTATCAGAGCTTGACTGCCTGTAGGATTACCAAGCCAAACTGGTCGAAGTTGAGTCTAGAAATTCTTTAGTTATATAAGGGAATTGATTGTGGGATGGAACGTAAGGCTCTTTTTACTCCTTATACCTTATGCCTTCTGATCTGAGTCGTCTTATCTTTCCTACGGGGTTAAGGAACTAGGTCTTCTCATCTTTCTATCAGGATCACGTGTTACTAATCCGTAGACTTATAAGATTGTTGGACTTAAGCCTCGTCTCAGTTCCTATTACTTCCATATGTTAATTGTTGATCTCGAAACTTTGATATTGTGCTTCTGAGTGGTTATGCCACCATTTTTGTGAATGTCTCAAATCTTTTCTGAGCATTTACAGCCGTTATGCTGTTCGAGTCATCCCAGGTTTCTAAATAATCTGATGCATTTGCAAAATCCTTTCCCTCTGGTTTCGATGTTCCTTTATGCCAGCTCAATCACACTAATTGTTGAGTTGAGGTATTCTATTGCCTTGACACTTATGTTGGAGATATTATTATGACCCTAGGTGTCTTAGGGGATCATCTAGTAATCTAGCTATGATTGTGTCCCAGTGTGATGACTCTGGCTTTATCCCCGAAAGCATCCCGTGATGCTACTTAGTAGTAGGTATTCTATTCCTGGGTTTTGAACCCGAGATTCACTCTACTTACTTCATGTTGATAGTGTTGCTAGTTCCTTTAGGAAATTAGTAACTTTTGCATTAGTCCTCGAGGTCCATGGTATTTTCCTTCTTCCAAATACTATGAACCATTTGTGGCAGTAGTTTGTTGAATCAAAAAGATCACAATCGGAGTACTCTTGAGGAGTTCTCCATTCATAAATCGTGACTCTGCCAGTCCTACCTCTTTGCATGGGTTATCCGGAAGAAATATGTTGAACTTCATTCGACATGCTAAACCATGCATCCCCAACTCAGAAAATCGTATGTTCCTTTGAGTTGTCCCTCTTTAGTTGTCTTCTGACCCTCGTCTATCAATTGATAGTCAAGATTATGTGTGCATTCGTTCATCGATGCCTATTACTCTTGTGGTCTGTCAAGCCATTCTATTCCGGAATGACTAGGAGAAACAAACTCCAGTACCTCATCCATATCTAGGATTGGGTCAAAGCAATTGTCCTCCGCAGATCAAAATGCCAGCCCAGCTTTTGATTCTGTTCTACCCTGAAGTATTACCGTCTTTATGTCAGGTTTTTCATGAGGATTGCACCGGCTCTTGTGAATTCTTGATGTAGTGATACTTCTCGCCATCATTATTCATCCCTCGGTTCCGTGTTGTCGCAACCGGAATGCCGACAAGTGAATCGTGATGTGTGAATTCAATACTCCTAGCAACCTTGTTGCTTGGTAGTTAATGGACAATAACCTCATTCTTAGCATGTTGATTTTTGAATCATCGCCCTAAGGTTGATTGTGCTACCTAGTCCTTATTTCCTGGTGCACTCTTTGATTGATGAGTTAGGATTTTGTCAAGTCCTCGCTCATTTGATCATGTCATCTTGCCCCGAAAAGAAAGATTGCTCTCGAGCTTAGTAACATACCGGTGGTTCCTGATTTTTCGAATATCTTCTCGGAAGTATTACCAGGTTGTCCCCTGACTGTTATGTTGAGCTCGTGATCAAGTTGGTTTCTTGTGAACCACCCTCTCTCCAAGATCCGTGTTAGATATCCTGGAGCTAGTTGGTTAAGCTAGACAACAACTTGGAGAATTGGAAGATAAACGCTTGCCTAACTTAGTTCGTTCCAAAGGGATATTCTTGTGTAGTGTGTGTTGAAGAAAGATGATATCTTCATCGATTGGTCCCTGTGATCAGTTGCTGGACCTATTGTCTTATCAATCCTTTGATTTGAGTGTGGGCTATCGTCAATCAAATCAGTACCAACGATGCTCGTAAGGTTGTCTTACTCGTGGTTGATCCCTCGAGCATATACCATTACATCTTTTGGTCTGACCAATACTATCACCGTGTTCACATGATGGTGGAAGTCCAGTGATATGGAAATTCCGATGGGTTGTTGTTGAGCCCATCAGCAGCATTTTGTCTCCCCCATGATTCATGTTGAACATCAACCTAGTGTTGGAAACTTGTGTAAGCATTTTCTTCATGCCCCGCTCGTGAAGCATATGTTTGGATGAAAGAAGTGACTTCCTTTGATTCACGTGCATTTGATGCAAGTTGCCGCCGTGAATTCGAGAAAGCATGTTTTTACCTCCTTTGGAATCGTCCCAAGTCAGTCATGCACGTGCGAAGAATTCTGTGGTCTGTTAGACTGATCATCTTCATTCCATATGTATATCCTAGCACACCAAGCCATTGATTGGCTTGTTCAAGGAAAAGAAGTCTATGCTTGGGATTTAATCCATGGACTTGCGTAAAGACTTCGATATCCTCGATGATGGTTCCCCACCTGAACTCGGTAGTGTTTAATTATAAGACTACTACGTGGCCATGCTTGCCTCGGACAACGTGTTCATATGTTTGTAGCAGAACCAGCTCATGTTTGGAGCTTGCTATGTAGTTCATTTCCCGAGAATCTCGCAACGTCATCTCGTCGATTGGTGTTGCAAACTTTCATTTTTCTTTCTAGGCTCGATGAGTCTGGATTATTATGACACCAACCAGATCTGAATCTCAGGCAGATATGATGGTTGGAACATTTCCCAAGAACTATAATAATGGTCTCTCTGTAACCGGTAAAGTGGATGTCATGGCCAACACACCCAGCCGGAAGACCTATTACTGTAGTATCTTGATTGAGAAAGTTGGCCACCTCCCCATAAGGACTTCGTAGGATTTACTCCCTAGCTGTTCCTTATGGATTTTTGTGTTCCCGAAGTACGACCTTTTACTTGATGTCTAGTTACCAAACCATTTCAATGAATGGGATACGCTAGCACATCAAGGAGAACATTAGGAGCGGAGTGCTAAATGTCTCTCGGTCGATCGTCCAGATTTTGTCTCCGTGGCCTCGCTAGGGTGAAATCTGAGTTGATGTTATCTTCCTATGCATCTGCATCGTCCATCGTTGTTCATCATGGTGGTATGTTGTGTTGCCAGGATCCTGGACACGGATGTTGGTAAAACCTTGATGAATATGGAAATGCTCAAGTTCTTGAGAGCACGCATAAGCGCTAGGTGTTATCATCGGCACTAACTGGGATTCCTCTCGGTTTCCTCGGCAATGCTATGACCTTCTCAAACAGTGAATCCACTCTCTATTGTTGGGTTCTTCCCCAGTTACCAGAATCATTCCCAGCATTTGCATTTTGTTCCCAGCTTGCACCGCCAATGTGCCATTCTACCATGGGTCTCTTCCATTCCGGTGGTAAGCAAATTCATCCATTACGTTGTCTTCAACAAGGTAATCCACATCATCCAAGTCCGAGTATGCCATTCTACCGACCCCCTCCAAACGATCGCTCGAGAATTGCCTTAGGCTGGTTTAAAGAGTTTCAATGATCTCTGGATCAAAGGTAATTCTTTTTGCCACTTAGGGTAATAATCTATGAATCACCCTCCTCCAGGATGTTTCGTCGTGGTATCATGGCAACTCAACTCCTCGCTACGTTGACAATCGTTTACCACCTTCTTAGGTGTGGAATTGTTGTCTACCTAGTGAACCCTCGTCATCTGTTCCACTCCATCCCTCTAGATGTGTGCTTCGTGTCTCAGTTCGAGAGATTTTGTTCTGCCTCATTCTGTGAGTTAATCCTGAGTTGTTCGACCTTCGAGAAGATTGATCCTTCTAGAGTTCCCTTCTCCTCTTGTTGTCATGTTGGTTGGAGTTCCCAGAGCAAGACGTCAAGACAATGATGGTGATCGAATCAAGGTTCTTATGAAGTGCAACCTGGATCGTGAAGATTATACTAGTTTGCGTTTTCCCTTCATCTAGCCCTACGCTTGAATCTCGAGACGAGATTCTTGTTTAGTGGGGGTGAGTTGTCACATCCCTAGTTCTGGCCTGTCCTATGCTTGCTTCCATCTGTGCATCATGTTTAAATTTTTGAAACTTGAACTGAGGGAAATTGGAAGCCTCAAAACCCTAAATAAAAGAAGGGCAAAAACCCTAAAAATCTCATTCATTGTTCCAAAATGCTCTTCTTAAATGTTTGATAATTTTTGGCAAGGGTTCTGGTCCCAACCAAAATATTGAACATTTTAGGAGGATTTATTTTTGGGACTTTGAATTTAATTCATTAGCTATTTGAATTTGAATTATATTCATATAATTAGAATATAATTTCAAATACCCCTGAAATATTTTATGAGCTTTGGAAAAGTCCATCTAGCGAAATAAAAATATTCAGAGGAGCTTTTGGCATTGTTTGAATTATTTTTAAATTCAAAACAGTGGCAAAACGAAATTAAATAAAACAAAATAGAAGAAAAAAATAAAACAGAACAGAAGCCTACCTGGCGCTCACCTGGTAGCCAGCCGGCCCAGCTTCTGCGCGGCCCGTTACTGTGCAGCCCAGCTGCCAGTCATCTTCCTCCCCCTCGCTCCGAAGCAGCTGCGTGCTGGACGCACGCGCGTTGACGCCGGCCACCTCCTGCTTCGAGCTGGAGGCCTCCCCTTCGAGCCTATCCATGCGTGGAGACGCCACGACACTTTCCTGATTCCCCCCCTCGCTCTGGACCTCCTCCTCCTCTGCTCTCTCCCTCTCGCGATCGACCACGAGCACCCGAGAGCACCGACGAGCTCCACCGCGGCCAATGTCCACCCCTTGCCTCGCCGATGCTTCCAGAAGAACCGCCGCGCCTTCCTCTTCGTCTCCACCAATGCACGCGACGCCGGGTGCCCTGAAGCCACGCCATCACCGCCATCTTCATCGCCACGGCTGGCGATCGCCGCGGTCGATTCGCCGCCTCCGACGCCTCCCCGAGACCCCCGAGCTGCTCATCGACCTCGCTGTGAGCCTCCGTGCAGAACCCCTCTCTTTCCCCTCGCGTTTGCGAGCTCTAGGCCATAGCTCCGTCGCGGCCGAACTCCGGCCGCCGCTGACCTCGTCGCCGCCGTCGACTCCGGCCACCTCGCGGCCTCCCGCCCGTCCCTTTGGATGCGGAGGAGCAAGAGCTTCTCCCTAGTGCCCTCAGCGCGCCAAACCACCGCTCGTAGCGCCAAACCCGCCACCACTCGAACTCCGGCCGCCGCTCACGAGCTCGCCGTCATCGGTACCGGCCATCACAGGCACGGCCACCACCACCGTTCGATGCGCACGAGTCCCAGCTCGCCGTAGAACCCAACCGCACCCTAAACTGTGCCCTGTAGCGCGAACCCGATGCGTTTCCGCCGCTCCGTTGGTCGCCGCCGGCGATACTCCGGCGACTGCCGACGTGGCACGCTTAATTAGTGTTAATGATCCATCTAATTAACCCCTAGAGCCACTGACAGTGGGACCCACATAATTAGGTTACCGGCTAACCAAAATAGTTAGATTAATTAATAAAATGTGTGGACCCACGCGTCAGCATTGACCCGCTGACGTGGCCGTTGACTTGGTCCCACCTGTCAGTGAGCTAAGCAGCCCTGTGTCACTGACCAGTGGACCCCACTGGTCAGGTTTGACCTGGGACGCCCAGTTGACTCTGCTGACGTCACAGTGACGTGGTGCTGACGCAATAAGTCATTTTCTGGATTTAATTTAATTCAGGAAATTGCAGAAAATACCCTAAACTTCTAAAATTCATAGAAATTCAACCGTAACTCCAAATTAAATAAATTATATATGAAAAATTATCAGAAAAATTCAAGGAATCCATCTGTACCATTTTCATGCATGTTAGAACAACTTATATCTGCTGTTTAGGACAAATCATATTAATGGCATTTAAATATCCACATATGGAGTTTGAGTTTGAATCTTGGATTCAAACCAACTTCATTTAATCTGGTTTTAGTTGCATTAGCACAAACCACAGCATATTGCCATGTCATTCATGCATCATATTGTGCATTGCATTTGATTGTGTTTTTCCTCAGTTGCCGGTGATTGCCCCCTTTCGATAGACGTGATACCGACGATGTGATCGATGACACCGATGAAGAGCTATATTATCTTCAGAAGTGCCAGGCAAGCAAAACCCCCTTGTTCATTCCGATAAAACCCCAGTCTCTCGCTCCTGCTCTCTTTTACTGCATTAGGACAACAACGACATATTTGTTACTTGCTGCGGTAGCTGAACCCCTTTATCCTTTGCATGACCTGTCATTGCCACAGCAAATAGATGAAACCCACTAGCATGAGTAGGAGTTGTTTGAGCCCTGTTGTGCCTACTCATTCATGCTTGTTTGTCATGCCTGCTACTGCTTAGAGTTGAGTCAGGTCTGATTCATCGGGGATGAATTAGAGGTGTGTGAACATGTCCTACCATTGAGAGCTAAGTGTGTGAACACGATTTGGTAAAGGTAGCAGTGAGAGGCCATGTAGGTGTACATGGTGGGTTGTCTCATTGCAGCCGTCCTCAGGAACTGAGTTCTGTGTTTGTGATCCATGATCAGTTACTACCACACATTGGGCTCCGGGCGCTCCAAGCTCTCTCGACTTATTAATCAACATGATCTCTGTCCAGGAGTTGCAACTAGTTTCTGGTGTTTGTAGGTAGTGTTAGTAGTCTACCAAGTGGCACCCGGTACAGGTGGGCTTGGGACAGACTAGGCACAGTGGCACGGTGTACCAAGCGTACATCCACCCATCGAGGTGGGCTTGGGAACCCTGCACACATCGTTTGGGGCCGTGAGCGACACCCCGGCCGGATCTCCTTGCGGATGGAACCCGAATAGGCGATAAACCTGGACTAGAGACTTGTTCGGTTAGTCAGGTCGTGGCCGACTCCCTCGCCCGGCTTCCGCTTGAAGGTTGCCGAGGTACATGACGTGTACAGGGCGATAAGTGGCGAAAGCGTGTGTGAAGAAGTACACCCCTGCAGGGTTATCATTATCTATTCAAATAGCCGGATTCCTCGGATAAGGAAACTTGGACCCCTTGCATAGTTCATAGACAAGTGAAAGTGGATACTCTAAAATACGCAAGATAAGCGTGAGTGCTATGGATGGCGTTCTCGTAGGGAGACGGGAGCGGATCCATAGTGGTGTATTGATATGGTGAATATGTGGACTCGTGTGCGCCACCTCAAAAGAGTTACTTGCAGTCGTAGTTCAGGATAGCCACCGAGTCAAAGCTGGCTTGCTGCAGTCAAACTCCACCATCACCTTTGTTGATAATGATGCATATGTAGATAGATCTGATGTAAGTCTTGCTGGGTACATTTGTACTCACGTTTGCCTATTTTATGTTTTGCAGAGAGACTTCAGTCTCACTAGTAGTTCCACATGGACTTCGACGTTTAGCTTGTTACCTCAGCTACGATCTTGTGCCCTCGGCAGGATCTGGTAGATAGTCAGGCTTCTTAGCCTTTTTCATTTATAGATGTCTGTACTCAGACATGATAGCTTCTGCTTGTGCTTTGACTTGTATGCTCTGAGTGTTGGGTCATGAGACCCATGATTGTAATATCTCGCTCCTCGGAGCCTTTTGAATAAAAACTACTGTGTCGTAGAGTCATTTTGTGATGCCATGTTGTATTGCACATATCGATCATATTGTGTGTATGTTATTGAAATGCTTGGTATGTGTGGGATCTGACTATCTAGTTGTTTATCTTTAGTAGCCTCTCTTACCGGGAAATGTCTCCTAGTGTTTCCACCGAGCCATGGTAGCTTGCTACTGCTCCGGAACACTTAGGCTGGCCGGCATGTGTCCTTCTTCGTTCCTGTGTCTGTCCCTTCGGGGAAATGTCACGCGGTGAATACCGGAGTCCTGTTAGCCCGCTACAGCCCGGTTCACCGGAGTCCTGCTAGCCCAGTGCTACAGCCTGGATTCACTCGCTGATGACCGACACGTTCGATGCTGGGTCATGGATGCCTGTCCCTGTAAGTTTGTGCCACTTTGGGTTTACGACTAGCCATGTCAGCCTGGGCTCCTTATCATATAGATGCTAGCGACACTGTCATATAAGTGTGCCAAAAGGCGCAAACGGTCCCGGGTAAAGGTAAGGCGACACCCGTGGGAATACCGTGCGTGAGACCGCAAAGTGATATGAGGTGTTACATGCTAGATCGATGTGGCATTGAGTCGGGGTCCTGACACTAGTACTTGAATATCATGTGAATCTCATCATGTTACTTCTAATTAATGTTGTCGGGTTTTAATTGTTCACTTAATTGGGATCGGAATGCTGTCAACCATTCTCGATGTTTAACAACTACCATGATAGTTAAATAAATGTATTCCTTTGTAGTAGGGAAAAATTGGCTTTACGCAAAACTGTAACCATAGAGCTTTCCACCAGCCATATATGCATATAGTATAGCTGTTTCATTCCATTACTCTCTATGTGTTACATTGCCAGCATATTCCATGTGCTGGCCCGTTTTCGGGCTGCAACTTTCATGTTGCAGACTTTTCAGACGACGAGTAAGGTGCTTTTAGGTCGTGGTTCTATACTCAGTGATGCCGTTGGAGTTAATGGACCCATTTATCTTCCAAGTCTTCCACTGTTATCGACACTAGATGGCCTTAAGCCATATTTATTGTAATAAGTTCTCTTTGAGACAACGATGTAATAAGTGTGTGATTGCCACTCTGCTATAAATCCTTCGATGTATAGTGTGGTGTCAGCATTACTATTCCAGGGATGACACCTGAGCACAGAGTGCTTGATCCATTCGGGTCGGGTCGCTACAGCTGGTGGTAAGCTCTATGGTTACAGTTTTGCGTAAAGCCAATTTTTCCCTACTACAAAGGAATAAATTTATTTAGCTATTATGGTGGTTGTTGAACATTGAGAATGGTTGACAGCATTCTCAATCCCAATTAAGTAACATCATTAAACCCAACAACTTAATTTAAAGTAACTTGATGAGATTCACATGATAATCCAAGTACTAGATACTCAAGATGTCCATCACCGGGGACACGGCTAACCATGATTAGTTTATACACTCTAAAGAGGTTTGCGCACCTTTCCCCACAAGACTCGATCTCCTCCATTGGATTTCTCGCACTACATGGTGTTTGAGAAACGGATGACCGAGACATAGTCTTTCAGAAGCGCTATAACCTTACGATGGGTAGACCGTACCACCTACATCCCCTACATCTGCTAGTCTACCACTGTAAGAGTTCGCACGACTTAGTCAACTATGCTAGAGCCCATAATAGCTTGTGGCTGCACACGGAAGTTTCTAGCATGAATAATCTCATGATCCCTTTGAGCCTAGGTGGCGGTCCAAAAGAAAACAGGTAATCCTGGAATACCCAGGTACCTCAATCCACCCAGATGTGTATTTAAGTTGCCACCTTAAATAAACCATTGATTTGAAAATCTCACATATGTCATGGATATCACTCACCCAATCCACGTCTACTAGCATAGCATAGCAATAATAAGCAGACGTAGAAGTAACTCCCAAAGGTTTGATAATAAACAGGTAATAGGTACTACCTCAACTACTTTCCAAACCCACAATTTAATTAGATCCTAATCATGCAATGTGTAAGGATTGATCTAATGCAATAAAACTGGGTAGTAGAAGGTATGATCAAAGTGTTACTTGCCTTTGCTGATGATCCAGGAAACCTAACGATTCGAAGTAGCAAGCGGCGCACTCTGGGTATTCTATTGCAAACAAACAAGCATACAATAAGTACTCAACTAATGCACAGGTAAAACTCAAATAAGAGATCTAACAAGAAAGTTCAACTTAAGAACTCTGGTTGACAAAAAGAATCAAATCGAACGAAGCAACAAAAGACAAACGACAAAAGAAACAGGCTTCATTTACTATTCTGGATCTAAGGCAATTTTTACAGAAGCAAAAACTTGTTTAAGTTGGTTAAACGGAAAGAGGGTTTCGAGACGAAACTCCAGGCGCTTGAATCGCCTGATTCCGATAAACGAGCGGGAAGTTATACTAAAACGAAAATCGGATCAGAAATCGCGATCAGAAAATCGCGGATTTAATCCGAGAAAAAGAAAAACAACGAACAGTTTAACGAACGAACGTTCGTTAACTCGATCTAAATGATGAACACGTTCGTTAGAACGAACGAACGAGCGAACGCTCGCTAATTAGCCTAAACCGTAAAAAAACCGTTCGAATAAAAAAACGGATCTAAACAAACCGACGAAAACCAAACGGTTTTTCCAGGAAAACTGGCGGCGGGGTCGAGGTAAACCTCGGGCGGCGGGACGGCGGCGGCGGGGTCCGGCGAGGCGGTGGCAGCGGGAGTGTGCAGCGTCGGCGGCGTTGGGCGGCGGCGGGGTCGGGCGCTGGCAGCTAGGGTCTCGGCCCGGGTGGGCCGGCGGTTTATAAAGGCTGGGTCCGCGGAGTCCGGGCCTAGCACGGCCCGTAGGTTAGTTCGGACATTTTTTTCTTTTAAATAATTCCGCGCAGAAAAAACTAACGAAAGAAATACTAAACGGACTTCAAAAATCCCGAAATAAATTTTCCCCGGCTTCTAAAATCAAGCCGCACAGGATGAACATTTATTTGGGGCCTAAATGCAATTTTGAAAAGCGTGCATTTTTCCTAAATTCAATTAAAATAGCAAATAAAACCAAATAAAATCTTATTTGATTTTTTTATTAAATCCTTAATATTTCTTTATTTTAGGAAAGTCATTTTATTCCCTCTTTCATATTTTTTTGCAATAGAAATTATTGAAGATAAAATAAATAAAATCAAATGATCCTATTTTCAAAATTTGAGACAACTCAAATATGAAAATAACGAAATCCCCAACTCTCTCCGAGGGTCCTTGAGTTGCGAAAAATTTCTTGGATCAACCAAAATGCAATAAATATGATATGCAACGATGATCTAGTGTATAACATTCCAAATTGAAAATTTGGGATGTTACAAACCTACCCCCCTTAAGATGAGTTTCGCCCTCGAGATTCGGGTTGGCTAGAAAATAGGTGAGGGTGACTCGACAATTCTTCCTCTCGTTCCCAGGTGGCTTCATCCTCCGTGTGGTGGCTCCACTGAACCTTGCAAAACTTGATAACCTTGCTGTGGGTGACTCGATTGGCATACTCTAGAATCTTAACTGGTTTCTCCTCATAGGTCAAATCACTGTCCAACTGGATTGCTTCCAGTGGTACCGTATCTCTCAGCGTTATGTCAGCCATCTCTGTGTGGCACTTTTTCAACTGGGATACATGAAACACGTCGTGAACTCCTGACAGTCCTTCGGGTAATTTCAACTTGTAGGCTACTTCTCCCATACGTTCCAACACTTTGTATGGGCCTACAAAACATGCCGCTAACTTTCCCTTAACTCCAAAGCGCTTAACTCCTCGAAGTGGTGATAGTCGAAGATAGACTCGGTCTCTGATTTTGTAAACTGTCTCCTTGCATTTAGAATCTGCATAACTCTTCTGCCTAGATTGAGCTACCTTCAGCCTGTCGCGAATTAATTTCACTTTCTGTTCAGATTCCTTTATCAGATCCGGTCCAAACAACTGGCGATTTCCAACTTCATCCCAGGACAATGGGGTCCTGCACCTCCTTCCGTACAAGGCTTTGAAAGGGGCCATCTTCAAACTAGATTGATAGCTGTTGTTGTAAGCGAATTCTGCATACGGAAAATTCTTGTCCCAACTAGATCCGTAATCTAGCGCACACTCTTAGCATATCCTCCAAGATCTGGTTGACTCTCTCAGTCTGTCCATCTATCTGCGGGTGGAAAGCTGTGCTAAACTCTAGTCTGGTTCCTAAAGTCTCATGCAACTGATTCCAGAACTTTGAAGTAAACTGGATTCCTCTGTCCGATACAATGCTCCTTGGAACTCCATGCAGACATACGATGCTGGTCATGTATATCTTTGCCAACTTTGCACTGGTATAGGTAGTCTTCACTGGAATGAAATGAGCTACCTTTGTCAAATGATCGACTACAACCCATATCGAGTCATAGCCTGAACATGTTCTGGGCAATCCTGTAATAAAATCCATGCCTAGCTTATCCCACTTCCATTCGGGTATCGGCAATGGTTGTAGCAATCCCGCTGGCTTCTGATGCTCTGTCTTCACTCTCTGACATACATCACAAACTGCTACGTACTCCGCAATATCCTTCTTCATTCCGGTCCACCAGAAAATATCCTTCAAATCCAAATACATCTTGGTATTTCCTGGGTGAATCGAATATGGTGATTCATGGGCCTCTTGCAGAATTAGCTTCCTAATCTCCGGATCATTTGGCACATAAACACGGTCTTCAAACCATAGGGTATCGTGCTCATCCTCACGAAATCCCTTAGCTTTTCCTTTGCTAATTTTCTCCTTAGTAGAAGCAATCTCCTTGTCAGTCCTTTGGGCTTCTCTGATTTTATCCATCAATGTAGACTGAATCTCCAATGCTGCTACATAGCCTCTCGGGACTATATCTAAACATAACTCTCGAAGATTTTTGGCTAACTCCCTTGGTAAATTTCCCGTCATTAAGGTGTTGACGTGGCTCTTACGGCTTAATGCGTCAGCTACTACGTGAGCCTTTCTAGGGTGATAATGCAATTTCATATCATAATCCTTGATGAGCTCCAACCATCTCCTTTGTCTGAGATTCAACTCCTTCTGTGTGAAAATATACTTCAAACTCTTATGATCTGTATACACTTCGCAATGGTTTCCAATCAGAAAATGTCTCCAAGTCTTCAGTGCATGCACTACGGCTGCTAACTCCAAATCATGCGTAGCATAATTCAACTCATGAGGCTTAAGCTGTCGTGAGGCATATGAAACAACTCTCCCTTCCTGCATAAGCACTACTCCAAGTCCTCGACGTGAAGCATCGCAATACACCTCATAATCCTTGGTCTGGTCTAGCAAAATCAACACTGGTGAAGTAGACAAACGTTTCTTCAACTCCTGAAAACTAGCCTCGCATTCCTCCGTCCATACGAACTTGGTATCCTTCTTCAACAACTCCGTCATAGGCTTCGCGATCTTTGAGAAATTCTCAATAAACCTCCGGTAGTATCCTGCGAGTCCAAGAAAACTCCGGATCTCTCCCACGGTGGTTGGTGCTTCCCACTTGGTTACGGTATCAACTTTAGTGGGATCTACTGCTATACCTTCTCCGGATATAACATGTCCGAGAAATCCAACTTCCTTCAACCAAAACTCACATTTGCTAAACTTGGCATATAATTGATGTTCTCTGAGCTTTCCAAGAACCAAACACAAATGTTCCTTATGCTCCTCTTCATTCTTTGAGTAAACCAGGATATCATCAATGAACACTACAACGAACTTATCCAAGAACTCCATAAACACTTTGTTCATCATGTTCATAAAATATGCAGGTGCGTTAGTCAGACCAAGTGACATAATGGTATACTCGTACAGCCCATACCTGGTGGTAAAAGCTGTCTTGGGTATATCCTGTTCCCGAATCTTCAACTGGTGGTATCCTGATCGCAGATCGATCTTGGAAAATACCTTAGCTCCTTGCAATCGATCAAACAGATCATTGATCATCGGTAGTGGGTACTTGTTCTTGATGGTTACTTCATTCAATCCTCGATAATCGACAACCATCCTTAACGATCCATCCTTCTTCTCTACTAGAAGTACTGGCGATCCCCAAGGTGAAGAACTTGGGCGAATATAACCTTTATCCAGTAACTCCTTAATTTGCTTCTTAATTTCCACCAAATCCTTTGTAGGCATCCTATATGGTCTCTTTGATATTGGCTCTGTGCCTGGCAATAGCTCAATCAAAAACTCAATATCTCTATCCGGTGGCATGCCTGGCAATTCTTCTGGAAATACTTCGAGGAAATCCTTCACTACTGGTACTTCCTCCTTCACAACTCTGGTTAAACAATTTATTTGAGTCCTCTTTGGCACATGTCGGGATACATACTTGATCCTTCTCCCTTCTGGGGTGGTAAGCAAAATTGACTTACTAGCACATTCAATATTCCCTTCATACTTTGATAACCAATCCATGCCTAATATCACACCCAATCCTTGGGATTCCAATACTATTAGGTCCGAGGGAAAAACATAGTTACCAATCCTTAATGGTAACCAATCACACCATAGACTAGCCATATATTCTGCTCCAGGCGAGGTTACTAACATGGGTGACCTAAGGGCTTGGGTTGGCAGTTTATACTTATCCACAAATCCCCTTGATATGTATGAATGCGATGCACCAGTATCGAAAAGAACGAGTGTGGTAAATGTCTTAACCAAAAACTTATCGATTACTGCATCCGGCTGCTCTTCAACCTCCTCCACATTAACGTGGTTCACCTGTCCCCTGTTGAAAGGGTTCGGCTTCTTTCCAGAGCTTCCATTGCCATTTCCATTCTGTGATTCAGGACATTCATTGGCATAATGTCAGATCTTTTGGCACTTAAAGCAAGTGACTTGGCTCAGGTCTTTCTTGGCTGGGGTTGATGGGTTGGTGCAGTTCTGGCCGTTACTTCCTCCATTCCCATTACCATTCCTGGGGCCATTGTGATTGTGCGAGCTACCTCCTCCATGGGTATGCTGAAAATGTCCTCCCGGTCTAGGGGTAAATCGCGGCTTCTGCTGAGCTCCTGAATTGTACTTTCCTTGTGTATACTTCCTCTTGCGATTTTCAATTTGCTGCTGCTTCCCTTTAATCATAAAAGCACGATCTACCAACTCCTAGTAGTTGTTGAAGGTTGCTACCATCAACTGCATGCTCAACTCATCATTCAGTCCTTCCAGAAACTTCTCCTGCTTAGCGGCATCCGTAGCAACGTCATCCGGGGCATAACATGCTAACTTACTAAAGTCCTCCACATACTGGCCAACTGTCCGTCCTCCTTCGCGCAAGTTGCGAAACTCTCGCTTCTTCATGGCCATAGCTCCTGCTGAAACATGGGCAGTTCAAAAAACCTACTGAAACTAGTCCCATGTGACAGTATCGACAGGGAAAGTGGCCGTGAAATTCTCCCACCATGATGCTGCGGGTCCTTCAAGCTGATGTGCGGCAAACTTCACCTTCTCCGCATCAGTGCATCCTGTTGTGGTCAACTCTCTAGCTGTCTTGTGGAGCCAATCATCTGCTACTATCGGCTCGGTGCTACTAGAAAACACCGGCGGATTCAGCCTAAGAAAACGGGCTAAGTGGTCAACAGGTGGTGGTGGTGGTGGGTTGTTGTTGTTATTCCCCTGATTCTGATTCTGGACTAGCAACTGCATCAATGTGTTCTGCTGCTGGATCAACTGGGTGAGCTTCGATGGAAAGGTAAATCCGGGGTCATGTCTCGGAGGCATCTGAGGGTTTAGAAAAGATGAGATTTAAGAATAGAGGGGGTCCAAAGAGAAAACACTACCCATATGCACATGAGGCAAAAGCAAACAATTCACTCATTCAATCAAACAAGGGCATACAATCGATGTAACTATTGCAAAAGTGCTCGGAGGACTATATTTACATGGTGGACTACTACTACTGATGTGGTGGTCTGCTAGAAATATTCTTTGGTTGCAGACTCCATGATATCTGCTCCAGCTTCATCAACATAGTCATGATCGCTATCATCTGGATCCGAGTCGGTGTCGTCGATGATGATATAGTCTTCCGGGCAAATCTCCTTGGGTTCTTCGTCTTCTTCTACTGGTGTAGGGCCTCCCATAAATATGCCAATCTTCTTGATCAGATCGTCATTCTTCCCCACTAATACTTCGATTTCCTCTTCATAATCTTCACGTGTAGCCTTGAGTTCTTCCTCCAGTTCCTTGATTCTTGTCTTTGCCTTCTTCAGGTCTATCATGTCGGCGCACATCTGGTTCTCTTGACGTCGAATGTGCTGGTTTAACTCCTGGATAAAACCTGCAATTGATCTATCCTTTTTGGTGCTGATCATCTCCCAGTGCTCATCTCGGCGCCCACAAATCTGGTAGATAGTATCCTTGAGTTCATTTCGGTAGACTTCTCCAATGCGTCCCATGGCGATGCGACCTGCCATGCTGTTTCCTAGACTCCAAGTTGGTGCATCAAAAGAAAACTCTATGGGCTCAGTGACTGGCATGAACGTCCTTCCTGGAACTTGAACTGGAATCATCCAGCGCTCTTCTTCAGGTTAAGTGGCGTTGTAGGTTCCGCTGAAGCTTGGTACTCCTATGTTTAGATATCTAGTGACTTCCTTCAAGTGACGTCCAAAGGGTGTATCTTCATCCGGTTGCGTGAACTTGTTCCTTGCATCCGCCATCCTAAAGAGTAGAAAAGATGAGAGGTCAGAAGAGAAGAGAGTGAGTCGTGATCTAGGTCTTTAGCTTAGTGGTCGTGTCCTACAGTCAGCGTGTGATCTGATACCATCTTGTAGCGACCAGACCTCAAACGGTCCAATCTCTATGCTCCGGTGTCATCCCTGGATCAGTAATGCTGACACCACACAGTACTTGAAGGATTTATAACAGAGTAGCAATCACACACTTAGTACATCGAGTGTCTCAATAGAGATCTTATTACAATAAATGTGGCTTAAGGCCATCTAATAATGATAACAGCGGAAGGCTTGGAAGATAAGTGAGTCCGTCAACTCCAACGGCATCACTGAGTATAGAACCACGACCTAAAACTCCTTAATCGTCGTCTGAAAAGTCTGCAATATTAACATTGCAGCCCGAAAACGGGTCAGCAAATGGAATATGCTGGCAATGTAACACATAGAGAATAATGGAATGAAACAGCTATACTATATGCATATTTGGCTGGTGGTAAGCTCTATGGTTACAGTTTTGCGTAAAGCCAATTTTTCCCTACTACAAAGGAATAAATTTATTTAGCTATTATGGTGGTTGTTGAACATTGAGAATGGTTGACAGCATTCTCAATCCCAATTAAGTAACATCATTAAACCCAACAACTTAATTTAAAGTAACATGATGAGATTCACATGATAATCCAAGTACTAGATACTCAAGATGTCCATAACCGGGGAAACGGCTAACCATGATTAGTTTATACACTCTGCAGAGGTTTGCGCACCTTTCCCCACAAGACTCAATCTCCTCTAGTGGATTTCTCGCACTACATGGTGTTTGAGAAACGGATGACAGAGACATAGTCTTTCAGAAGCGCTATAACCTTACGATGGGTAGACCATACCACCTACATCCCCTACATCTGCTAGTCTACCACTGTAAGAGTTCGCACGACTTAGTCAACTATGCTAGAGCCCATAATAGCTTGTGGCTGCACACGGAAGTTTCTATCATGAATAATCTCATGATCCCTTTGAGCCTGGGTGGCGGTCCAAAAGAAAACAGGCAATCCTGGAATACCCAGGTACCTCAATCCACCCAGATGTGTATTTAAGTTGCCACCTTAAATAAACCATTGATTTGAAAATCTCACATCTGTCATGGATATCACTCACCCAATCCACGTCTACTAGCATAGCATAGCAATAATAAGCAAACATAGAAGTAACTCCCAAAGGTTTGATAATAAATAGGTAATACGTACTACCTCAACTACTTCCCAAACCCACAATTTAATTAGATCCTAATCATGCAATGTGTAAGGATTGATCTAATGCAATAAAACTGGGTAGTAGAAGGTATGATCAAAGTGTTACTTGCCTTGCTGATGATCCGGGAAACCTAACGATTCGAAGTAGCAAGCGGCGCACTCCGGGTACTCTATCACAAACAAACAAGCATACAATAAGTACTCAACTAATGCACAGGTAAAACTCAAATAAGAGATCTAACCAGAAAGTTCAACTTAAGAACTCCGGTTGACAAAAAGAATCAAATCGAACGAAGCAACAAAAGACAAACGGCAAAAGAAACATGCTTCGTTTACTATTCTGGATCTAAGGCAATTTTTACAGAAGCAAAAACTTGTTTAAGTTGGTTAAACGGAAAGAGGGTTTCGAGACGAAACTCCAGGCGATTGAATCGCCTGATTCCGATAAACGAGCGGGAAGTTATACTAAAACGAAAATCGGATTAGAAATCACGATCAAAAAATCGCGGATTTAATCCAAGAAAAAGAAAAACGACGAACAGTTTAACGAACGAACGTTCGTTAACTCGATCTAAACGATGAACACGTTCGTTAGAACGAACAAACGAGCGAACGATCGCTAATTAGCCTAAACCGTAAAAAAACCGTTCTAATAAAAAACGGATCTAAACAAACCGACGAAAACCAAACGGTTTTTCCAGGAAAACTGGCGGCGGGGTCGAGGTAAACCTCGGGCGGTGGGACGGTGGTGGCGGGGTCCGGCGGGGCGGTGGTGGCGGGGGTGTGCGGCGTCGGCGGCGGCGGGCGGCGGCGTCGGCGGCGGGGTCGGGCACTGGCAGCTAGGGTTTCGGCCCGGGTGGGCCGGCGGTTTATAAAGGCTGGGTCTGGGAAGTCCGGGCCTAGCACGGCCCGTAGGTCGGTTCGGACGTTTTTTTAATAATTACGCGGAGAAAAAACTACCGAAAGAAATACTAAACGGACTCCAAAAATCCCGAAATAAATTTTCCCCGGCTTCTAAAATTAGGCCGCACAGGATGAACATTTATTTGGGGCCTAAATGCAAGTTTGAAAAATACGCATTTTTCCTAAATTCAAATAAAATAGCAAATAAAACCAAATAAAATCTTATTTGATTTTTTATTAAATCCTCAATATTTCTTTATTTTGGGAAAGTCATTTTATTCCCTCTCTCTTATTTTTTTGCAATAGAAATTATTGAAGATAAAATAAATAAAATCAAATGATCCTATTTTCAAAATTTGAGACAACTCAAATATGAAAATAACGAAATCCCCAACTCTCTCCGAGGGTCCTTGAGTTGCGAAAAATTTCTAGGATCAACCAAAATGCAATAAATATGATATGCAACGATGATCTAGTGTATAACATTCCAAATTGAAAATTTGGGATGTTACACTATCACAAAGATTGAGCATCGCAAGATCGAACCCATCACAAAGCACCTCTTCCCATGGCAAGAAAAATCACTCTAGTTGGCCAAACCAAACCAAAGTTTCAAGGAAGAAATACCAGGCTATAACTATCATGCATAAAAGAGTTCAAAAAAACTTGAATAATATTCATGGATAGATCTGATCATAAACTCATAATTCATCGGATCCCAACAAACACACCACAAAAAAGTCATTGCATCAAATAGATCTCCAAGAACATCGAGGAGAACATTGTATTGAAGATCAAAAAGAGAGAAGAAGCCAGCTCGCTACTGCCTACAGACCCGTAGGTCTATGATAAATTACTCATGCATCATCGGAGGGGCAAGGGTGATGATGGCCCCTCTGTGATCGTTGACCCCTCCGACAGAGTGCCGTAAAAGGCCTCTAGATTGGATCTCGTGGATCTGGAACTTGCGGTGGATGGAGATGTGTTTCGTCGACTCCCATAGGGTTTTGGGGATTTTAGAGTATTTATTGAGGCGAAGGCCGGTGGAGAAGCTTCCTGGGGGCCCGCCCTACCCAGTAGGGCGTGCTTATGCCTTCTGGCGCACCCTGGTGCCTAGTGGGCCCCACGGGCCTCCTCTGGTGTACTTGTTTGGCTCCCTGGGTGTCTTTTGTCTAGAAAAAAATCTCCAAAAAGTTTCGTGGCATTTGGACTTCGTTTGGTATTGATATTCTCCAAAGTAAAAAGAAGAAGCAGAAAACAACAACTGGCACTGATCATTATGTCAATAGGTTTGTCAGGACCCCGACTCGATGTCACATCGATCTAGCTGGTAACACCTCATATCACTTTGCGGCCTCACGCACGGTATTCCCCGTGTGTCGTCTTACCTTTTCCCGGGACCGTTTGCGCCTTTTGGCTCACGTATATGATAGTGTCGCTAGCATCCATATGATAAAGAGCCCGGGCTGACATGACTAGTCGTAAACCCAAAGTGGCACAGACTTACAGGGACAGGCATCCATGACCCAGCTTCGAACGTGTCGGTCATCAGCAAGTGGGTCCGGGCTGTAGCACTGGGCTAGCAGGACTCCGGTAAACCGGGCTGTAGCGGGCTAACAGGACTCCGATACTCAAAGCGTGACATTTCCCCGAAGGGACAAACACAGGAACGAAGAAGGACACATGCCGGCCAGCCTAAGTGTTCCAGAGCAGTAGCAAGCTACCATGGCTCAGCGGTAACACTAGGAGACATTTCCCGGTAAGAGAGGCTACTAAAGATAAACAACTAGATGGTCAGATCCCACACATACCAAGCATTTCAATCATACACACAATATGCTCGATATGTGCAAATACAACGAAGCATCACAACATGACTCTACGACACAGGTACTTTATTTAAGGCTCAGTGAGCCATACATAACATACACAAAGGTATGGGTCTCACGACCCCACACACAAGTCATACAGTCATACAAACCAACAGCGGAAGTAACTTGTCTGAGTACAGACAACTAGTAAAATAAAAGAGGCTTGGAAAGCCTAGCTATGCTACGTGGTCCTTCACAAGCTCAGGGTCACCACCTGGGTCTTTAGCCTACTCGTTGATGTCAACGTCTACATAGAACCCATCAGAAGGGGTTGCAGCGTCTTCTGTAAAAATGTAGATTATAGCAACATGAGTACAAAGGTACTCAGCAAGACTTACATCAGATCCTACATACATGCATAGTATCAAGAAGGGTTGGTGGAGTTATTGCAGCAAGCCAGCTTTGACTCTTGGCTAGGCTATCCTACGATACTCCAACTTGAAATGGTTTTGCGCACACGAGTCCACTACTCACCACTTCAATACACTACCGAGGATCCACCTCCGTCTTCCTACGGAAGAGCCATCCTCGGCACTCACACTTATCTTGAGGCTTTTAGTAGTTTCCGTTTACTTGTCTATGAACTGTATAGGCAACCAAGTAGTCCTTTACCGCGGACGCGGCTATTCGAATAGATCATGTTAACCCTGCAGGGGTGTACTTCCTCATACATGTTTCCACCACTTAGCGTCTGCACACGACATGTGCTCGGCAGACTTCAAGCGAAAGCCGACGTGGGTGTAGACCACGACCTACCTAAACACTTAAGCCTCTAGTCCAGGTTTATCGCCTATTCAGGTTCCATCCGCAGGGAGTCCGGCCGAGGTTTCCCATACGGCCCCGAACGATGTGAACAGGGTTCC